>NC_056745.1:1346610155-1346652655 GCF_019279795.1 Protopterus annectens
TATCCTTGTTATGTGTACACATGATTGCTGCATATACCTTCCCAGATGTATCACACCGTATTTATCTGATATGTGTATATGTAGATACAACATACTTGATTCAACACTAATATCACTTAGAAAGTACTACACCGTTGTAGAGGTCAAAACAGTTGTTCACTACAATTCAGTATGCGTGCTGACAGATATATTGGAAAAAACATCAGACATCTTCACAGCTGTGATGGCTTAGTAGTTAAGTGCTATGACTATCGTGTACAGTGTTCTGGGTTCAAGACCTGCAAGGGCTGTTTATTCTGTTGCTAGGCAGAACAAGGCCTGTTGGATACAGAGGGGTTAAGGCAGGTATGAGCAGCCTGATCACATTCCAGTCTGATAAAATAGCAGGGAAATGACATTTTTAATAAGTGTATTTAATTCCATGTACATACAATGCATCTATGTGTGGTCATTACAGTAGCAAGGGGTGTGAGTCTACTGTCTGGGACACCTGAGTTTATATGCTTGTACAACACTCTTTTCCATTCAAATGTGCTACATACATGGGTAGTATCCCAGGTTATATGCAGTTACACTGGCATGTAGTGTATCATTACGTTACTACTGTTGACAGTGCTTTCACAAGTAAAAGTAGATTGCAGATTGTAGTATTGGAACCAAACACCCCTGCATGCAAAGATGGACTCTGAGTCCTCACTGTCATGATCTTGGTGTGTGAGCTGTGTGTCATTAAGTAATTCCTACTGGATATTGATCTGACATGTGGATATTAACTGTAGACTACTGTGTGTATAGGACATGCCATTGAGGGCTGCTGTCATGTAGCAATGGCATAACTATCAGTGTCAAACGTCTATCTGTCAACACAGTCATTCTACTGCATAACCAGTTGGCTAGCTGATGTCTGTCTGTCCTCTGTACAGATGTGCAGATGTCGGGACTTCATCTTGGCTGCTTACAGGCAATCTGTGCTTGAGTGACACTGACATGTCTGCCCAGCTGTGTTATGGATGCCACAGCTAGGATTCCACACCTTGTACGCACCAATTTCTGTACCTCAGCTACACTACCACAGTCAACAGAACATGCTTGGGTACAGGTTTCCAACACAGACATTGACCATGTTATTTAATACATGTTGCGCACATGTCAACTGGAGCACCTCACTGGCCCTCTGCAAGAGACAACCAGATGATTGGATGCTGCATGTAACTCTCACCCTGAGGATCACCCCTGTGGTATCTGTTGATAGATGGCATGCTGGAAAATGGCAGGTGGCATGATACCACTGTACACACATCCCCTACACTTCCCATCTCTCCATGGACAGTATCCTGGTACACACCTATGAACACTTGCACCGATGGACCCCAGTACTGACAAATGTGTACATGTGCATTACTGAGAGTAACAGTGTTTGCGTGTTTGTAGACCTGTAGTTGATAATACCCTGATGCCCTTCACACCCACCGCACCCCCCATTGCCATAGTTAGATGTGGCTGCTGCTGTACTGGACATTACATGCACCTTGTTACACTCTTTACCCTATGGGCTATCTGGAGCTTGCAGTACCAGCACAACACTGTTGTACAAATGGGTTGATAGGCATCAAATCCTCTCTTTGTTCTGGCAAGTGTCTGTATGTGTGCAAGTGTGTATATTTGTAGGATACAGCATTCAGAGGCCACATTCTCCTAATACAGTACACCTTGCCACACAGTATTAGGGATAGTGATGTTGCTGAACGTAGGAGAGCCATGACAATGCATCACCCTACTCTCCCTGTGGCATGTGCATTAGATGCATATCCCTGTAGTAGCAATCTTGAGATAGACAAGGGGTTGTATTGCAGTCCTGGTCAATGTGTGATGGTGGGTATGTCAGAGTATTATCATGGGTTTCAGTGCATACAATATCCACTTTAGGGTGTGGATGCTGGGTATACTGTCTTTACACCATGATACCCCCAGTACATGTCCCATGTTCCACTGTATGGGGACCACTGTCACCATCAACCATACAGGTAACTGATAACACTATCCAGCCCAGTGATGCCTATGTTATGTGCAACTTATCTGTAACAGAATGGACACACTGACAAGGTAGTTAGCACAAATAAGCCCAGGTCTCTCAGATGTCTGTATGACTGTTATGTGTTTGTCAATGTGTATATGACAGTATGTCACACTATGTATTGTTCATAAACAACCTGTACATCCCCCACTACCATACTGTACAGGGCCTGGTGATGTTCTTCACATTTAATCTGGAACACACCTCATCCTAAAAGCTGTGTGGTGTGTGCAAGTAAGGCCACACACATCAGTAGCACTACATACCTTGGTAGGGGTTCTAGTCCCAGTGTTGCCAAGTAAGAGTGTGTGTGTATGTGAAGGGATCTACTTCAGTTTGCAGAATATACATGTCCCAGGAGGTCATCTGTCTGAAAACTGCCTGGCAAATGCTAAGATTTCACAGGTATCATCCTGTGGAAATTCATTCCATCACAAATAGTAGTAGATGTGTAAATACCCTCTTCCCCACGGTATAGGTGTACAGCGATACTGGGGTTGGCATATATAGCTGGGTGTGGATCTTGTGAACACAGCCACCATCATTGTAGTTACTGTTGAGTGTATCCCCCCACTTAGCTGGCTGTAATACTGTACAGTTCATGTTAACAGGTTAAGTAGTTGTCAATCATATTATCTGTGGTTCTACAGCACCTCACACCCTCCAAAGGGTAGGGCTAAGCCACCCACACCAGCACACCAATGTTTATCGAGTTGAAGATTGTACTACATTGGGGAAGGGGACATATACCCTGCCAGTACCATCGTTAATGACATTAGACTAGCAGACCATTTATTTCCCAATGTGTTGTTGTGCCTATTCTGTCTTGGTGGAATTACGCAGGATAAAATGGGTTCCTTGCACAAGTACATACATCCATGTGTACAGTAATCTCTGTGTATTGGCTGCTGACATCAGCCACCACGCACTCACCTGTATACACCCCCAGACCTATCAGCCATGTGGCACTTGCAGTTACTCTTATACAGACCTGTGATGTGTTCAGCTGTACCCAGGATATGGCACAGTCAAGGTGTCACCACAGTACCATACCCCTTGTAGGAAACAACAGCAGACCAACATCCTGCTGACACATGGACACCTACAACACAAATGGAATACATTATGGAGACCACAATCACTCAGTGTTAATAACAGCTATAATGCATCATGGCTGGACAGCTACACTTCCTGACATGTAAGCATTGAACTTTAGTGCTGACAACATGTTATACAGCATTACATTGATACACTGCAGTACAGTCACCCTGTGCATCAGAACTATATTAGCCTGTCACTGCATCAATGTTATGGATGACAGGGATGTGGCACAGGTATCATAATATGCACAGGGTGTGTTGTTGGTTTGCCAGAGACCTAGGCTGAGCCATACGTTTGACATCATGTGTGTATGTGAGGAGGTTTAATTATTAGTTGGGCTGTTGTAATGTGGTGTGTGTAGGTATGTGGTTGCCCTAGCTGTGTTGGTGATGTGTGTGTATGCATGCACACTGTTCTGACATGTGGCTGCCCTATATAGGGTTTTGTTGGACAGCTGCAGACCGTACCTGGCAGGGTGTGCAGTTCACTGTCTCTGGTCACGGACATGAGAACTGTGCCTGCCAGGGGTTCCACACGCACCACCAGGTACAAGCCATGATATGGTACTCTCCTCTGATGATGACATATGTCCAATGGAGCTGGGTCCAACCAGGGCCACATGCACGTGGCCTGCTGTGTTGGGGTGTGGACAGTGCCCTCCCCTGCAGTGCTGGGGCTGGTACTGCCACTGTGGGAGTGGCTCTGACTTCTGGCATGTCCGCGTCGACCTCCAGCTGTTGGTGTTGTTGGCCTATGTCCACGTGGCCGTCACACTACTCCCACCACATGCTCAAGTACAGACATTCCATGGTCGAGGATTCCCACCATCTCACCCAACTGTCTTTCCATGACCTCTGCAAAATAATGGTGGGTCCCTGCAAGATCACGGATGTTGTCAATAACAGCTGAATAAGTAGCCCTCTGCAGCCTCAGACCCTGTCTGGTATGCTGTTCCATGCATGCCTGCACCTCCAAGACAGCTTGAAACATGCATCTGGTGCCACAAGATGTGGCACCTCTGCCAGGAGTATGATGACCACCAGCCCTCTTATGAGAACCCTTGTACATCTGCCTGTGTGGTACCCCGACGGAGATCTGGCTATGGCTGCTGTGTCCAGACACATTTGCCATAGACACCACACTGTCCTGTCCCATGCCACCCACCAACTGTCCCTCATCTATGGCCACTGGCGATGTGGTATGTATAGGCAATGTGACTGTGTGCAAGAATGGGATGGATAACAGTCTGATGTCAAATGATGGTGCAGCTTCAGCCCTTGACAACCCTGCCTGTGCCTCAACACACCTATCATCATTATCAGTGTCTGTATGGACACTAACATCAGTTTGCCTGCTTGAGGGACCCAGACTCACCTCGCCACCTGTGAGGGGAAAACAAGAAATGCACTTTAAGACCTGTACGTCATTGCTTAAAGTACACACACACACACACACACACACACACACACACACACACACACACACACACACACACACACACACAAACACTTACAGGTGAGGTTGCAAAAATATATTACACACAGACCTCTCATTACCCATCTGTCAACATGCATGATATATGGCCCTCAACAGATTTCAGTGCAGCTACAGTCAATCCCTGTTACCAACATTATACATCTCTGTGATGCATGGGTTGTGTTAGTAGGTGATGCCCCTTACCCTGGAACACACTGCACCCATGTACACAATATTGTTGTGCACCTGTTTAGCATATTGGCGTGTACTGTGCACCATACTTCACAGGTATACACACCATTGCTGAATGTGTATATGTGTGTCAGTTATGTTTACTCTGCTGCTCCTAGCCCTTATGTGTTTGTCTGACACATACCTGGGATGATATGTGGACAGATGTCATTTGTGAATACCTGATATCTGATTTACAGATCTAATTATCAGCTGTGCATGTATGGCCAATAAAATACAATTACACTGACAACCTTCAAACCTTACTGTGGCTATGAGGAGTGTACACAGCCTTATTGACATGGCACCCTCTTACCTGATATGCCATGGGGCCACATTACTGTATATGTTAACATTACATGAACCTGATATGTGACATATGATCTGTGGAATCAAATGCAGTATCAAACAAATGTGTTAGTTGTGCAGATGCTGATTGAGATGCATACAATTTGTGGGTGCATATGTGGCACACCCTTATCACGATGGTTTGTTGCACCAACTGTTAAGTGTACTACAGCAGTCACTATTCCTGGAAGGGGTATACTAGCATAGGCCATCTGCATTTGACAGTATTTGGTCAATCTGCCCTACAAATGTCCCCCAACTCTGCATGATTGCAAGGTCAACTCATGTGCACAGTCCTTGCAGGTCACACAGTGCCGTCACTATTGCTGTGGAGTCAGGGTTATGTCTGCCACAATTCATGACCTTGACTGTGTGCAGATACAGCCATTCTTAGCAAGCCTTGGATCTCTGCTTCAGTTCACTGTTGTGTTTCAGGATGACACCCCCTCCCCATTCTCAGCCTTTTCACAGATGCTTGACAACTATGGGCTACACATGTGTGTCATTTTACAGTGTCCAAAATTCTGTACACCATGTGTACTGGCCTAGTCCCTGCTAATGAATGGCAAACATACAGGTGTACACTGGCACCAGCAAGGTACAAATGGGGATGGTGGACCTGAGGTAGGGTGAGGTTTTGGTTGTGCAGCACATGTATCTTAATTGATACTGTGTGTAGGTTTCCTACTTGGTCATGGTACAGCAGTACACATTGCAACACATGCCTTTGGGGAACTTTTGATGGTATGCATATGTTACCTGTAGATAGCCTTGGCTGATGTTTCCTGTGGAACAACTGTCCCATCTGATTACCCTAACCCAAGGGCCATACATATGCAGTGTCCAGCTGATTGTCAACACAGGTACTGCACAACCAGTACTTGCTAGACATTTCTGCATCTCCCTCATTGTTGCGGCATGTTACTAGGCAGCCTGCATGACCAGTTTGCAACATGGATGGCCTTATGTTTATTTTCTACATTAATCTTGTCCCATGCATCCTCACCACATACATGACTGTCCGCACTGTTTGCCATGGTATATGCAATGGTGAGGTAAGGCTACATGTCCAACTCCTGCATGCTACCTGTTAGGTATGGAATCCATTCCATGGCTTGTAAGATGTGTGCAAGCCACGGCTGCCTCTATTGCAGGTAAGTGGGCACATTTGATGGACAAACATCTTGGACAGCAGACCATTTCTTGGTGTGACATTGAGGACCTCTTCTTGCTGGAAGGTTCATACTCATGAAGAGTACATGCTGTCAGTACATCAAAAGCTGCTTCCACAATATATTATTTGGAGTGTATGCACACATATGCTTCCAGTGTTTGTTAAGGTATGTATTTCCCATATTTGCTGTCCTAACATAGGATTCCATATTACACTTTCATTGCTAATGTTAGGACCACATTACAGGTTGTAAGGGTTGTGGAATGCATTATTGTGATATGCCATTGTGTAGATTTGTAACAGTTGCCATTGTAATAGTGGTATATACACTGTTGTAGCACTGTATAAGGGTGATGTTTCAGACATGTTCATACTGTAGGCCATTTGTCCCACCATTATTTTCATCTCTGTGCACACATCTTGCAATGACAGGTTGTTAGTTATATTGCAGGACTCTTACATACCCTTCAGATATGCCACCATGGTGACCAATGTGATGCAGTGCAGTTAACAGCAACAATAAATGAGCATGCATTATGGGTAGGTATGTTAAATGTGTGCATGGAAAATACCATGGCCATAACATAGTTGGTGTATTGGCAAACCTGAACAAACACCATACTCACCAGCTACAGGCTGCTGCCCCAGAGGAATACCAGAGGAACCTACATAGTTGTGTGAGAGATGTGATGTCAGTAGCCACACCTGTGGCATTGGTACAGGCCGGGATCAGCATTACAGTAAATCAACAGTGCAAACCCACAACACTGCAGATTATGCACATCTGTTTATTACTACAATGCAGCAACAGACTATATATATATTTTATCTCACATATGCATGATTAAACTCTACAGATGCAGATGGATACACAACAGTGGTCTACTGATGTGCCCTGTGGCCTTATCTGCATGGTCCCCATCCATTGTGTGGGTAGCACCCACCTCCACAATGCTCTCCACAGGATCTTGTGTTTGCAGGTGGGCAGGTGCCCTGAGGCTGGCGAAGAGCTCCTCAGCATGTGTCGGGGGGGGGGCTGGATGGCATGACCCCCCACCCTGTGGCTAGCTGGTCCCTCCTAACTACAGCAGGATGCTGACGGGCATGGTGGAGTAGGTCAGTGCAACGATGTTGGACCTGCTCATAACTGTGGTTATGCAGGCCAACATCATTTACCCTGTGGACAAGATCATTCCACAGGGTGGTCCTCTCCTACAGATCATGGGCTGTACATTCAAACAGGGTGTGGTAGTGCTGCACCAGATGTTGTATGATCACCTCATTCTCCTGGGGGGAGTACACCGGTAATCGCTTCCGTGACATGGTGCCTGACAGACATAAACAGGAAAAAAGGTCTGAGGACCTCATACTGCAAGGATATAATAGTTGTTAATGCACATCTCTGTCACCCCCCACCATATCTACAACAACTATCTGATCACACAACTCAATGGATATGTTTACAACAAACCTACTGTTGTGACATATATCATATTGTACAACAGTTTGTGCAATGTGCTTGTAGTCATGTTCCATGTTGCAACACTATCATCGGTGGCCTGTTATGAACAATGTCACCTGCATGCCATTGTAAGGGCTACTATGGTTCCATATATGCAGGTGTTCTCTTTGCTATGTGACTGCTACAAATCTGGTGTTTTGTGTTAATAGGGATATATATGCATGCTGTTAGACATAATCCTGGAATGTGTGCACTATTACTACCCACATATGTTCTATAACTGTGACACAATAGCATGTTTGGGAAGACAGCTCTCAGCAGAACCACCTCTCCCACCTCATCTGGCCATGTTACAAGGTCACATCACATCCGGGACCCACCCCAGGACCTCATCATCTGCTGGTCCTGCACTACCTTCAGGTGGAACCACCTCAGGGGATGGTGTTCTCCCACCCCCCCAGGAGAATACACAGACAGGATCCTGTCACCCAAAGGGAGCTCTGCAGAGACTTGGGGGATGTGCTACACCACCTTGAGGCCCTCAGTATACAATCACAGGGTCCGAATGCTCCTCCTGCTCAGCCCCCAACCCAGGCACCTTCACGGCTGTGAAGGTGCAGTTGTGACTGCCCATGGGTGAGGACCTTGGTCCCATTGTTTTCATATGGGGGGGGTCATGGGCTTCCACATTCCAAACACCACTCCCCATCCAAGGTGTTTACCCACCACGTGTCATATACTGCCCCTGTATGCTGTCTTGTCTGTCTTCCAACCCAACCTACCTCCCCAAATATACCTACTATCCTTCACCAACATACCAATCCCACCTTCACAAACAAGGGCAATGTGTTCCCAACATGGATTTCACACCAGACATAACTGTCCATTTTGCACCCACTTACTACTGTATATAGGTTCATAGGTAGGTACTAGGCTATCTGCTCGAAGGCATTTATAAGCCTAGCTAGAATGTGTTGGCTTTCGCTGCCCCCTTAGATTAGTTCCCTGTGCCTCTGTCCAGCAGAGCCATTGAAGTGATCCCTGGGGTAAACTTTCTGTTTCCCATCCACTCGTCAAGGTTTCTCTTGAAGAAGGTTAGTGAGGAGCTCTGCCTAATGTAGATTGGAATCTTGTTCCAGAGCATGGGAAGTCTCTGGGACAGGAATCTATCCCTCCAACATGCCCTAGTTATTGTTGTGGTGAGGTTTAGATCCCTGGAGCATGTGGCTCGAGGGGATATGGTTTTCTTTAGGTGGAGCATGTCCATAAATTCTGGGTTGGACATGGCCTTGTATGTCAGGCAGAGATCACCTCTGAGTAGGCGGTATGCAACCGAGTACAGCTGGAGTTTCTTCAGTCGAGCTGCACAGGGCATCTGCTTGAGGCCAGTGATCCTGTTGGTGAGGAACTTCTGTGGTCTTTCCAGTTGTTGCAGGTGTCTTGTAAGGTACATCCCAAATGGGGCATTGTACTCTATGATGGGTCTGATGAGTGATGCGTAGAGGGGCCCAATGACCTCTTTGGATCTGGATGCAAGCCTTTTTGTGATTAGGTGGTCCACATTGGCAATGTGATTATCAAAGGAGAGGTTACTATCTACTTGGGTCCCCAGATCCCATATTGCATCTTCCTTATTTAGGGGGCTACCACCTATATGGTAGTTTGTGGGTACTTTGTTTTTTCCAAAGGGGATGACTGTGCACTTTTTGGCATTTAGCTTGAGGCCATGGTTTGGACACCAGGTATCTGTCTCAGTGAGACCCTTTTGGAGGATGTCTGTGTCAGCCGGAATGTCAATTATAACCCCTAGTTTGCAGTCATCTGCAAATTTGGTCAGTCATAGTCCTCCTGCGCTTGCCTGTACCTCTGAGAAGTATATGCTGAACAGGAAGGGTCCTAGGACTGAGCCCTGGGGAACGCCACTTGTAACCAGTTTAGAGTCAGACCTAGCTCCTGCAACTCTTATCATGTGGGTTCTGTCCGTGAGCCAGTTGGCAACCCATCTCGTGATGCAGGGGTTTATGTTCAGGCTGGTGAGCTTGTCTATAATACCTGAGTGGGGAATGGTGTCGAAGGCCTTTGCGAGGTCTAGATAGGCTGAGTGGACTACCTTACTCTCGTCTATATCCTTGGTAACTGTCTCAAAGAAGTCCACCAGGTTTAGGAGGCATGATCTGCCCTTAACAAAGCCGAACTGGGTAGGGTCCAGTGTTTGGAGGTTTCCAATGAGATCCATGATGATGTGCTCCATAGCTTTGCAGATCAAACTAGTCAGCCTTATAGGGCAATAGTTCCTGGAGTCTGTTGTGGCTTCACCTTTGTGGAGCGGAATAACTGTTGCTGTGCACCACTCTGTGGGCACGTAGCCTGTGGAAAGGCTGAGTTTAAACAGTGTGTTTAGGTGAGGGGTTAGTTCATCTTTGAGCTCATGTAGGATGCAGCCTGGGACACCGTCCGGTCCCATTGATGCTGTGTTTTTGGCTTTGGAGAGGGCTGTTTTAACTTGAGTGTCTGTGATTTCAGGGACGCTACATTCTTCTGGTATAGTTATGGGCCCTTTTGGGGTGAGAGGGGGGTGAAGTTTGCACTGAACCTTTCTGCTGGGATGTTGGCTATATCAGTTGGTTCACTGTATTTTGTGCCATTCTGCACTAACTCCGAGTAGATCTGAGAATTGGCACTTAGATTCTTGACATAGCTAAAGAATGCCTTGTGGTTATATTTGGAGTCCATGGCAATTTTTCTTTTGAAGCTAGCCTTGGATGATTTTATGAGGGAATGTAGTTTCTTGCTGATACTGATCAGGGATGTCTTCCCTTCTTGGGATTTTACTCTTTTCTGTACTAGTTTCCTCCTTCTATTGTATAGCTTGTTTATGACAGGGGTCCACCAGACTGTTTTCCTTTTCTTGGAGGAGTGAGTCTTGGTTTTGTTTGGGATAGCACAATCCATGCATTCTTGTAGGTGCCTATAGAGTGCATTAGTAAAGGATTTTGCAGTTTGGACAGCGTTATCCTTTAGCATGGGGGCTTTGAAACTTCCCACCTCGGTCTTAAGTAACGTGAAGTTTGCTTTTGAAAAGTTTTTCACGGTGGTTTCTTTGACCGGGGTGGTGGCGGAATGTGGATATCCAGAGTGATTAGTTTATGGTCAGATCTAACCAGTGAGGGGTTGACCTCCGGTGTGGAACACCGGTCGCCCATGTTGGTGATGACCGGGTCCAATATGTTGTCACCTCTGGTGGGGGTGTTAACCAGTTGATCCAGGGCATTTGAGTTTATAAATTCTAGGAAATGTTGGGCCAGGGAGTTCGTATTTGAGTAGCTCGCTCAGTTAATGTTTGGATAATTGAAATCACCCAATATCAGGGTATTTGGTAGGACCTTTATGCTTCCCAGTGTTTCCAGGAATGTGAAGTGGGGGTCCTGGGACATAGTGGGTGATCTGTAGCAAGGTGTAATTTGAATAGCAGTTTTGCCCTTTGTTAGTTGCACATGGATGATCTCTGAAGCATCGTGCTGTGCCACTAACCTGGAGGTGTGGGTATCCTTGGTGAATGTGGATACTCCCCCACCTTTTGTATTTTGGTCCAGGTTTTGTGGCTGAAATGTATGGTATGAGTTGTAGCCTGGTAGTGCTGGGGTTCTCTCTGGAGCCTTAAACCAGGTTTCTGTTACTGCACATATATTGATTTTTTTCATACTGAGGTGTGCCTCAAGTGCATGCATTTTGAGGTTTATACTTCTGACATTGAGCAGCATTACCCTCAGTTTTTTGTAAATTGTGCTATTTATGGCAGTGGGTCTGACTTTTGAGCCTTGCCTAAGAAAGGCACTATGGGGGTGGCAAGAGCCTTGGCCAGTATTCGAAAGCCTAAGGGTGACAGGTGCAAGCCATCTCTAGCAAAGCAGCATGGCTTGTCGAGCATGCCATCCCAGGCTGACAGACACTGAATCCCCTTTGAATGACACCAGAAGCTTAGCCAATTGTTGAAATTGATAATTTTTTCTCTATACCATGGTATCATTCTTGGTGAGGGCAGGATGCTACTCAGGGTCAGGGTCATACCAGCCTGGGCTACGTGATCAGATATATATGTGTGTATAGATATATATGTGTGTATAGATATTTGTGATGTTCTCTCACACATATCGTACAGTAGGGGAAATGTATGTATATATGTATATATATATATATATATATATATATATATATATATATATATGTGTGTGTGTGTGTGTGTGTGTGTGTGTGTGTGTGTGTGTCTGTATATGTATATTATATATATACATATATATATATATATATATATATATATATATATATATATATATATATATATATATATATATATACATATATCTATATATATATATATATATATATATATATATATACATACATATATATATATATATATATATATATATATATATATATATATATAGGTACATAGGTAGGTACTAGGCTATTGGCCCAAAGGCCTAAGTAAGCCTAGCCAGCAAGGTTCCCTTGTTTACGCCACCCAAGAAAGCTAATTTCCTGTGGCCCTGTCAAGAAGAGCCACAGATGTAATCCCCGGGGTGTCTTTCCTATTTCCCATCCACTCATCAAGATTTTTCTTGAAGAGTGCTAACGAGGAACTTTGCTTGACATAGATGGGTAGCTTGTTCCAGAGTATAGGAAATCTTTGGAACAGGAATCTATCCCTCCAGCATGTCCTGTTTATTGTGGTGACAAGGTTTAGGTCCCTAGAGTGTGTAGCTCGGAGGGATTGGGATTTCTTTAGGTGTAGCATGTCCAACAGCAGCTTTATATGTTAGGCAGAGATCTCCTCGGAGTCAGTGATATACTACAATGCTAGAGTTTTTTGAGACGGTTGGTGTAGTGGTCAGTAATCCTCTTTCTGAGGTACTTTTGTGGCCTTTACAGCTGCTGCAGATGTCTTGTGAGGTACATTCCAAAAGGGGCGTTGTACTCTATAATGGGTCTAATGAGTGCCGAGCAGAAGGGAACAATGACCTCTTTTTTCCTGGATGAGAACCCTTTTGTGATGAGGTGTGCCACATAGAAGGATTTCCTAACTACTGTGGCGATGTGATTATCAAAGGAGAGACTACTGTCCACCTTGGTCTCAAGGTCTCTTATTACACATTTGGCATTAAGTAGACTGAAGTTTATGTGGTAGTTCATGGGTACAGTGTTTTTACCAGAGGGGATGACAATGCACTGTTTGGCATTGAGCTTGAGGCCATGCCTCTGACACCAGGCATCTGTCTCAGTGAGGCCCTTCTGTAGGATGTCCACATCATTTGGGGACTCGACTATGGATCCTAGTTTGCAGTCATCTGTGAACTTCATTAGCCAGAGCCCTTCTGTGTTAGCCTGTACTTCAGAGAAGTAGATATGAAACAGGAGAGGTCCACTTGTCACTGGTTTGAAATCAGATTTGGAGTCTGCAACTTTTGCAGTGTGGGTTCTGTCAGTGAGCCAATTGGCAACCCATCTTGTGACGTAGGGATTTATACCTAGTTTAGTGAGTTTAGCTATAATTCCAGAATGGGGGATGGTGTTGAAAGCCTTGGCAAGGTCAAGATAGGCTGTGTGAACCACCTTACCCTCATCTATGACTTTGATGACTGCCTCAAAGAAGTCAATCAGGTGCAGAAGGCATGATCTGCCTTTCACAAACCTGAACTGGATGGGGTCTAGAGTTTGGAGGTTACCAATGTCTTTGTTTATGAGTTCCATGATGATACGTTCCATGGCCTTGCAGACCAGGCTTGTCAGGCTAATACAGTGACAGTTCCCAGGATCAGTGGTGGCTCTCCCTTTGTGGAGTGGATTAACTGTTGCTGTGCACCCTTCAGTGGGCTCAAAGCCTGACATGAGACTATGATTGAACATAGTGCTTAGGTGGAGAGCCAGCTTGTTCTGAAGTTCATGTAAAATGCAGCCTGGGATGTTGTCCGGTCACATGGATGCTTTGTTTTTAGTTTTAGAGAGTGCAGCTTTTACCTGCATAGATGTGATTACAGGGACTCTGCATTCTTCCTGTATAGATATGGGCCCTTTAGGGGGTTGGGGGGGGGGGTAAAGTTAGCACTGAACCTATCTGCCAGGATGTTGGCAATATCAGTTGGTTCTGTAATTTTTGTGCTGTTGTGCTATAACTCAGAGTAGATCTGGGTGTTGCCATTGAGATTCTTGACATAGCTATAGAATGCTTTGTGGTTGCCCTTAGAATCAGTGGTGATTTTGTTTTTGTAGCTAGCTTTGGAGTATCTTATAAGGGATCTCAGCTTCTTACTGAGGCTGACCAGGGAGCTCCTCCACTCATGGGATTGTATTCTCTTTTGCAACAGTTTCTTCCTTCTATTGTAGAGTTTGTTTATGGCAGAGAACCACCAGATTGGCTTCCTTTTTTTGGAGGATAGCATCTTGGTTCTTCTTGGGATAGCACGATCCATGCACTCGTGTAAGTGCTTATAGAATGCATTTGTGTAGGATTCAGCAGTCGTAACTGTATTGTCCATCTGCATGGGTATCATGAAGTTCACCACTTCTGTCTTAAGAAGCATGAAGTTGACTTTGGAGACATTTTTTACCATGGTTTCATTAATGGTGGGTAGGGGTGGGATGCGGATATCTAGGGTGATTAGCTTATGGTCAGATCTGTCCAATGAGGAGTTGATTTCAGGTGTGGAGCACCAGTCACTCATGTTGGTAATGACTAGGTCTAGGATATTGTTGCCCTGGTGGGAGTGTGGATAAGTTGATCCAGGGCATCGGAATTTATGAATTCCAGAAAGTGTTGAGTGAAGGAGTTGGTACATGAGTAGTTTTCCCAGTTAATGGTGGGGTAGTTGAAATCGCCCATTATTAGGATGTTTGGTTGAACCCTAATATTTTCTAGTATATCACGAAAAGAGTAGTGGGAATCCTGGGGTATGGTGGGGGATCTGTAGCAAGCTACAATTTGGATTGCAGTTTTGCCCAGAGTTAGTTGCACTTGGATAACCTCGGATGCATTATGCTGCGCAACTAACCTGGAGGTGTGGACATCCTTAATGAATATGGACACACCTCCGCCTTTGGGTGTTTTGGTCCAGATTAGATGGCCGAAAAGTGTGGTATGAGTTATAGAATGGAAAGGCAGGGGTGATCTCTAGAGCCTTGAACCAGGTCTCAGTCGCTGCACAGATATCGATGTTCTCCATTTTAAGGAGTGCCTCGAGTGAGTGCATTTTGAGATTTAGACTTCTAGCATTGAGTAGCATTACCCACAGTTTTTGCTTGCCTGTTCCTGTTACGGAGGTGAACTTGTCATTTGAACCTTGCCTAAAAAAGGCACCATAGGAGCAGCAAGACCCTTAGCCAGTATCCAGAATCCCAGGGGCGACAGGTGCAGGCCATCTCTGGCAATGCATCATGGTCTGTCAACCATGTCGTCCCAGGCAGACAGATACTGGATCCCCTTAGAATGACACCAGAAGCTTAGCCAATTGTTGAAGTCAATCATTTTGTCCTTGTACTGCGGTATAATTCTGGGTGATGGCAGGATGCTACTGGCTAGGTTCATACCTGCCTGGGCTACATATGTAGACATATATATATATATATATATATATATATATATATATATATATATATATATATATGACTGATATGTTTGAGAAAACATCAAATGTATTTATATGTGAAATGGCTTAGTGGTAAATCACTTGGGTTATAGTGTGCAGGGTCCTGGGTTTGAGACTTGCAAGGGCTGCTTATTTTGTTGCTGGTCAGAGCAGGGGCTGTTGGAGACAGAGTGATTAAGACACTTTAAAGCAGTTGTAAGTGGGTTTGCACGGGTTTGTGTGGAGCTAAGAGGTGCTTACGTGAGCTTAGCTTTGCTTATGCCTGCTTACGGCTGCTTACAGCTGCATAAACCCATGCTAATTTTAAATAAAGAAAAGAAAAAAAGTGAGATAGAAAAGTGGTGAAATTGGGGCCGGCAGGGGGACAAACAAGAGGAGAAACAAGTAAGGATATGCAGGACAGGTTTAGGAAAGGACAACAGCTGCTTTCAATGTGGTCAATTTAGAATTTGGAGCCTCACACCCTACAGGGAGATGTGTGGGAGATGTGTGGGCATCATACAATACAGATGATTGGTAGGGTTAGATTGTGTGCTGGGTACATGTCTCTGTGCGAAATGCAGAGCTATGTATAGGGCATGTATTTTTTGTGGGACAGATGCCGTTTTTTTTTAAGGTGAGAGTGGGATGTTAAGGAAGGATTATTGGTAAGTGTAGTGAGAGAGGTTTGGTAGGAGAGGTTGCATTTGCAGACAGACAGGACAGACAAGACAGCAGACAGGGGCAATGTATGACACATGAGGGTGAACACCTTGATGGGGAGGGTGGTTGGGAATCTGAGGCTCATGACCCCCCAAGATGGTAGTAGTGGCACTGATGTCCCCACCCGATAGCAGTCACCACTACTCCTTCACAGCCCTGAAGGTGGCTGTGCTGGGGGCTGAGCTGGAGGGGCCACCTGCCCCTCTAGCTGTGACAGCCTACCCTCCCCCTGGTGCAAGGCGGTCATCCAGCTCTGTCTGGAGGACACTGCACACCATGCCACAGACCTCATCCCGGGTGACAATGTCCTCGCTGCGCCCACTTGCAAGGGGGTGAGCCCCATCCACTGCAGCAGTTCCACTCAAGGGTGGTGCAGGACCAGCAGATGAGGGAGGTCTGGGTTGGGTTCCAGATGTGCTGGGACCCGGTGTCTTGGCTAGGTGGGATCCGCTGGGATCTGCCTTCCCATATGTGCTATGGTGTGGAAATTAACAATAAATATTGGTTAGTCATGCACAACACATTACAACATTAGTCAAATATTCCCATTAACCCAAAACAGTGCAATTATAACAGTGCCATATCAAACAGAACCCATGCATATATGGAATGACATTCAGGGTTTCAACAGCATGCCAGTTAGTGGTATGTCAGGAAGGCAATAAGATGATTATTCAACAGGGGATGTTAGTATGCACACCGTTTAAACAATGATAAACCAAACAGAACAACGGTCCCAACAGTAGAGGTTTGTTTAGGACCATACACATGTTGATTTCAGTGTGATGGTTGGATCAGCTGAGTGGTGAGGGAAGGGAACAGATTCAATTGACAACTGCTATCAAGTATATTTGTCAGTACACCACTATTCACTACTCTATATTCTGACCACACTTACACTCTAGCTGGGCCATGGGGCTGCTACAGCACACCAACAGCTGTAGATATCAACAGAGCAATTGTACCCTTATTTTAGTTATACACATCAGACCTGTTTCTATACCATTTTCTTTACCTGTGGGCCTGTCCAGATGAACTGTGTGCACATTACATTGCTGTTTCTACACATATTTCAGATTCACATTTTAGTTGCAGGCCCTGGAGTGTGTGTTGTGTCTTTCACATACATCTACTGGGACATTCTCTGTGTGCAGGTTTCTTATCAACTGGGGAAACTATCTGTGACAGCGTGAGACTTGAGAGGCTTGTCTGGGCCAGACTGCAGAGTGTGGATGTCTAGTTTTCATCTATTTGTAGGACTGGGGCTGGTCAACATAGCAATTGTACACCTTTCATAGTTATACACATCATACTAGTGTTTCTATTCAGATTGCTTTATCTGTGTGCCCTGTAAATGCATGTGCTGCAGTACATTATTTTTTATATTCAGATTGCAGTTTAAAACTGTAGAATCAGACTGAGATGTTAGTGGCGGTCCCTGGATTCGAACCATGCTGTATGTGCAAAATTAAACTACAGGCCTAGTCCTTATCAGACTGAGCAACTGGGGAAGTGTTGAGCTTTGTTTGTGACATTTCTATCTAGTACATATTTTTGTGCACAGTACTTTTATTATCACGTGTTCCATTATTTGTTTCCCATTTTCAGTACATTTTATGCATACACAACAGATATTGGTGTCACTGTTTGTGAAACATGTGCACATTAGCTGGACTGCACATTTGACTGTTTTAGAACTACATATTGCAATTTTGATTCCTGAGTACACAGTGTAGGTTTTAGGTCTGCACCTGTTAACCTTATACATTTCTCAGTACATTCACAGCTACATACGGCTGAAATGGAAAGGTTAACACAGGCAATGTTGGCAGACAAACAAGTAAAACACATTCTGTTGGGAATATGTACTGTTGCTCTTTTCCAGTTATTTGACATGCCCATTCTAATGTATGCAGACAAGCAGTGCTAAATCAGTTCATCTCAGTTAATGTATTCTGCAGGACATACACATTTCTACTTATCAGGTACAAGTGAGATGACACACACCAGTGTTTGGGATCACCTTTATTAGTTTTGACATATAAATCTGTAGATGACTCAGAACTCTACAATTACTATTCCTGCATGATCTGTGCAGGGGAATGCTTTTCTTTTCTAACTGTTACAGTAGCCCTGACTTGGCACTTTCTTGGCAGGTTCTCTCAGAGACACTCCTACATATTCTAATATTCCTCTCTTGCATATTGTACCTTGTTTGCTACTGATATCTGTCTTACACAACAGCTGGGAATACTCCATTGTAATACTGGCAGCCTTACACAGGCGTTTATTCCTGACTTTTACAGCACAATTATATATACAAGCAGTACTACCATTACTATCATTTTGATTTCTTACTGATAATAGTAGGGGGTATTCTGTACTCACCATGCTGCCGAGGGCCAGTTGCTGTGCATGAGCCTGCACATTCTTGGACCTCTCCAAAGCAGCTGTATGGGGAGACATCACACATTAATCACACCTGCACAGTCACAATTTGAACTTTTTCCATACTTAGAGATACATAAGACTGCATACTTACAGACAGGTGGTACATCCTGCGTTTGGGCTTCTTGTATCCACTGGTCCAAGAGTGCACCCCTCTTCTGCTTCAGGTCATTATGGTGATGATGTACCTGCTCACCAGTCCGGGGTATGCCAGTGGCATTGGTGAGATCACGTGCAAGCTGGTCCCAGGCCTCCGCTTTGTACTGTGAGCCCTGGTACTGGCCCTGCAGCAGCCTGCCATCATGGTTTTTAACTAGGAGCCCAACCATGACCCTGGACTCCTGGATGCCTCAACATTGCACTCAGAAGTGCACACCTTCTCCGACACCAGCCATGTCAGTCCTGCTGTGTGCAATCCCAAATGGTTATGGCTAAATTCCCAACTGTGCGGTTTAAATAGGGATATTTTCCTGCACTTTTGTGTGATTGGCCAATTTTAATATGTTGCACTATGCTTAGCTCTGCCCAAATCCACATAGCAATGCTTACACCAGCTAAGCAGAGCTGAATGCAGGTAAGCAATGCTTACACTAGCAAAGCATTGCTTAAATCTATTTTTTTCATTAAAGTTATAAATTGTTTTTTTACATTTATATTTTACATATTCTCACCCCTACTGTGCTATACATGAGACATATGATCGACATCTATCATTCAAATTCCTTAAAAGTTTATTAAATAGATTGGCAGAGGGAGGATTTGACCCGAGCATGTTCTAGATGCTATACCATGGCAGCACCACTATGCTATAGCAGCTTAATGACATTTTCTATCACAGTAGCACTTGTCTATCATTTTCAGGATTTCAGCCAAGCTAAGCATAGCGGCGCACCGTGCAAACAAGCTGCTTCCTTGCATGTAGGGCAAGAGTGCATACATTTGGGGGTGTGCACTTGAAGGCTGTTGCCTTCTATAGGTATGTTTCTTTTTTATTTTCAGTGTCCGCGGACACTGAAATGTTAGCTATTTACATTTCAGTGTCTGCAGACACTTGTTTACTATATAATATTAGAGCCAGGCTCTAATATTATATAGTTTGACACTAATCCATGTCAGAAAGTGCTGTACGGCACTTTCAGAGTAAAGGGGGTGTGTTTCAGGTGCTGGGACTGCTGACACACGCCCCCTGCGCTCGTTCCTGGTTCGTGTCCGTTTAGTTTAGATAACAGTGCACCTTCATGCATATAAGATACTTAAATGGACATGAACCACTCCGTGCAAGAATAGCTTTATTCTTGCATGGAGCTTCGTGAATCCAGGAGCATAACTTTGAGGAGGAACAGATTAAAAAATATGAAGCACAAATCTGGATTTTCTGCAAAAATCTGGACAGCTGAGAGGTAGGAATTTAGCATGAATTTTCTAAAGGGTATGAATTCTGAAACTTAATTTTCTGGCCTTTACTTTTTTTTCCTTCGAGTTCACTGAATTACCGTTTGCCAAAAAAACACAAGTTTAACAGAAACAGACCAAAGATATGAGGCAAAAATCTGGACATTGTCAAAATCTGTACAGTTCAGAGTTATGATTCATAGCACTGCCCATACTTTTCTAACTTGCAACTTTTGCCCCCAGTTTGCCTGTAAACAACTATATACAACACAGAACAAAAAATTATCCCTAAATCCGGACGTTCCCGCAAAAAAATGTATAGTCGTGGTATACCAGGTATGTTTTGGTGTGTGTATCTATGTGTATGAGTGTGTTTCTCGTTCTGATTGCATGTGGGTTCCTGAATGCATGCATGAAGGCAGAATGTCTGTGTGTGAATTCAGAAGAGACTGTGTATGTGTGTGTGAGAAAGACAGTTAGCGATGCATGACAGAATGCCCAGTGCGTGTGTGAAAGCAGAATACCTGTATGTGTGAATGCAGAAGAAGCTGTGTAAGAATGTCTATGTGCCAGTTTGCTATGAATGTCTAAGTGTATGAATGCAGAAGAGACGGTGCATGTGTGTATGATGGAGAGTTAGCAATGCATGAGAGAATGAACAGTGTGTGTGTGTGCGTGTGTGTGTGTGTGTGTGTGTGTGTGTGTGTGTGTGTGTGTGTGCGTGTGTGTGAAAGCACAATGTCTGAGTGTGTGAATGCAAAAGATACTGTGTGTGTGTTTATGTACTATACTATTTAAAAAGCTCTGTATACACCATTAAATCACAATTTCTTTTTCTTTTTCTCAAGTGAGTTGTTCACGGGGTTATACAGTAGCTGTCATCAAATTATAAAGTGCAGGAAAGGGTGCTAAAGCCAGAGCATGGTGGTAGGAATGCTTTGACTTTAGTTTAGGTGATAAGTGGTATGAAGGGATACTGGCTAGGATTCGAAGACAACAAGAGCTCACCTGCATAGCACTAATTTTAGATTAGCTCATTACTCAAAGCACCAGTGAGCTAATTATAGATATAACATAAAGGGATTGTGTCTGCATGCTGAACAAAGGACAATGTAATATATCAGAGTTACAGTGATACTCTTTGTAAGCTTCTGAACCCCCAAGCCTTTTCGTGTTGGAGGGAAGCCTTCTAGCTTATCAGTGGGAGTGGTAAGCATTAGGTAGCCTATCTACCACAAGAGGAGTGGTCCCTGGCCCAGAAATTGTAGCTATTGTTTTTTTTTCCATCTCTTTCAACTTTCTGGTTTGGAAGCCGCACTTGCGCCTGTTTCCTGCCTTTCCTATAACTAGCCTATTCCGGTTACAGTTGCTGTATCCAGGACTGTTGGTAAGCTTCTGAGCCCCCCAAGCCTTTCTGTGTTGGAGGAAAGCCTTCTAGCTTATCAGTGGGAGTGGTAAGCACTAGGTAGCCTGTCTACCACAAGAGGAGTGGTTCTTGGCCCAGAAATTGTAGATTATTGACCATTTGGTCAGTTTGTCCAAATCTTTCAACTTTCTGGTTTAAAAGACCACATCTGCACTTGTTTCCCATCTTTCCTGTAACTAACCTACTGGAAAGCACTAGAAAGCCTTAAACTGATACAAGCCTTCTAGCTTAGAAGAGAGACTTTGGAGTGATTATCAGTTTTCTGTACTTTCTTGTTGTACTTAACTATTTTCTGCCTACACACTGATTTTCTAGCATTTATTGTGATTCAAAAGCTTGTTTTTTTTCACATATTGTACTTATTTGACTGCCTGCACTTTTAAAAAGGCGTTTTTTGTTTAAATAATTTGTTTAACTGTTGTAGGCTACACACTCAAGTGAGATAGCCTTTTCTGACCATTTGTAGTCATTTAAAATTGTTTTAAGTGCATTTTTTTACTGTTTTTGCCTTATATTTTCAAAAAAAAGCAACAAAAAAAATTTCTTGTTTCCCACCTTTCTAAGCTAGTATAGTCCAGTTTCCAGGCTAGTGCTGAATTCAGGGCTGTGTTACAAGTTTCTGAGTTGCCCATATCTTACTTGGATAAAAAGAAGTTTCTCTGTTCACCTGTGAGATAGGGGAGCTTTGAGCAGCCTATCTGTCCCTGGAGGAGTGGTTCCAGCCCAGAAGTTAGTAGTTTATTGGCCATTTTGGGCTAATTTCTATCTCTTTTATTTCCCTGCTATAAAAAGCATTTGCACGGTTTTGTGCACCGGTTAGTTAGGGTTAAATTATTCCCGGCTCCACTAAGTGTCCTCTTCAGTTTTTCCCTTGAAACTAGTCTAACTCTCAACCTAAGCACTTAGAAAGCATCCTACAGCCCAACACTTGCTCAGACCTAATAGTAAGCACTAATATACCCCGACACTTGATTGCCCAGCAGGGCAAGGCACTTTGTTCACCCCTCACCAACCAAGCGACTAACTGATTTTTACTGTCTTGACCTGACTTTGCTGACTTTTTATATTATATATAAAGACTTACTGATTTTTACTGTCTCGACCTGACTTAGCTCACCCTAGTATTCAGGCATGACCAAAGGGCAATTTCAGGTGTACTCTCCAGTCCAGCTGGTGAATCTGGGTATCCTGAGGCAATGTTACAACTGCCTCATGTACACAGACAACCCTCTCCTCCTACCACAAAACACTAACATATGCGAGAGACACAATTATACAGCCAAACTGGAGGCTAAGCTGTCTCCACCCAAGACTGGAACAGACAGTCAAGAGGAGAAGGTTAACACTTGCACCACACCTCCAGCCACACATAGATCTACTAAACCAGCACTGGCAAAAAATACACATAAATGCACAAAATCATACTCTAAATAAAAACCTGCAAAAGCATCAGGGACCTCCGAAGCAGACACCCAAACAACCTGCACCTCCCGTCACAAACCAGACAACACATAAAACACAAAATCAGTGTGCCGCACAATCACAGCCCTTAAGTGAAATAACATACCTAACACATTAGTAATAGGTGACTCTATAGTCAGGCACAGTGACGTCCCACTCACTAGGCTGGACAAGCAGAAGGTTACTGCTAGCTGCTTGTCAGGAGCCAGAATCTGCCACATAAAACAAGCACTCAGGTCACTCCAGAACAAGTACAAATATGACTCTGTCATTGTTCATGTTAGTGTGAATGACCTGAGACGTACCTCCCTGGACTACATGAAAAGAGACATGGAAGAGCTCTCTGATCCTGTAGCCCAGGCTGGTATGACCCGGACCCTGAGTAGCATCCTGCCCTCACCAAGAATGATACCTCAGTATAAATAAAAAAATGATCAATTTCAACAATTGGCTAAGCTTCTGGTATCATTCAAAGGGGATCCAGTGTCTGTCAGCCTGGGATGAAATGCTTGACAAGCCACGTTGCTTCACAAGAGACGGCTTGTACCTGTCACCCCTAGGCTTTCAAATACTGTCCAAGGCTCTTGTTGCCCCCATTGTGCCTTTTTTAGGCAAGGCTCAAAAGTCAAACCCACCTCCGTAAACAGCACAATTAACAAAAAAACTGAGGGTTATGCTACTCAACGCCAGGAGTTTAAATCTCAAAATGCACGTGCTCGAAGCACTCCTCATTATGGAGAATGTCAACATCTGTGCAGTAACTGAAACTTGGTTCAAGGCTCCAGAGAGCACCTCAGCACTACCAGGCTACAACTCGTACCACACATTTTGACGACAGAACACAGACCAAAACACAAAAGGAGAGGGTGTATCCATATTCATCAAGGATACCTACACCTCCAGGTTAGTGGCGCAGCATGATACCTCTGAGATCATCCATGTGCAGCTAACATCGGGCAAATCTGCAATCCAAATTGTGGCCTGCTACAGATCACCCTCCATGATGCAGGACCACCACTCCACCTTTCTGGAGTCACTGGAAAACATGAAGGTCCTACTGAACACCCTAATCTTGGGCGATTTCAATTACCCTACCATTAACTGGGAAAACTACTCAAGTACAAACTCTAAGGCCCAGCGCTTCCAGGAATTCATCAACTCAAACGCCCTGGATCAGCTGGTAAACTCCCCTACCAGAAGTGAAAATATATTGGACCTGGTCATCACAAACATGGGCGACAGGTGTTCCACACCGGAGGTCAACCCGTCACTGGTTAGATCAGACCATAAACTAATCACTCTGGATGTCCACACCCCACCACCACCCCCAACTAAAGAAACCACAGTAAAAAACTTTTCTAAAGCAAACTTCACTTTACTTAAGACAGAGGCAGTAAGTTTCACAGCCTCCACACTAAAGGATAACACTGCCCAAGATGCAGAAACCTTTACAAATGCACTCTATGAGCACCTACAAGGATGCATGGATCATGCCATCCCTAGCAAAACCAAGACTCACTCCTCTAAGAGAAGAAAACTAGTCTGGTGGACCCCTGCCATAAACAGGCTGCACAATAGAAGGAGGAAACTAGTTCAGAAAAAAAGCAAATTCCAAGAAGGAAAGACATTCCTGGTCAGTATCAGTAAGAAACTAAGGTCCCTCATAAAATCATCCAAGGCTAACTTCGAAAGAAAAATAGCCAAGGATTCAAAAGATAACCACAAAGCCTTCTTTAGCTATGTTAAGAATCTAAGTGGCAACTCGCAGAAATGCACTGCACTAGTGCAAAATAGCACAAAATATACTGAACCTACTGATATTGCCAACATCCTGGAAGATAGATTCAGTGCAAACCTCACCCCCCTCTTACCCCCAAAAGGGCCCATAACAATACCGGAAAAGTGTAGTGTCCCAGAAATCACAGATGCACAGGTGAAAATAGCCCTTTCAAAAGCCAAAAACACAATGTCAATGGAGCCAGATGGTGCCCCAGGCTGCATCTTGCACGAACTACAGAATAAACTAACCCCCCACCTAAACACGCTGTTCAACCTCAGCCTCTCCACAGGCTATATGCCCATAGAATGGTGCACAACAACGGTTATTCCACTCCACAAAGGAGGGGCCACAACTGACCCTGGTAACTATCGCCCCATAAGCTGACTAGCCTGGTCTGCAAGGCTATGGAGCACATCATCATGGAACTCATTAACAAAGACATTGGGAACCTCCAAACACTTGACCTGACCCAGTTTGGCTTTGTTATGGGCAGATCATGCCTACTAAACCAGTTTGACTTCTTTGAGACAGTCACCAAGGCCATAGATGAGGGAAAGGTTGTTCACACAGCCTACCTTGACCTCGCCAAGGCTTTTGACACCATTCCCCACTCGGTATTACAGAAAAACTCACCAGCCTGAACATAAACCCCTACGTCACGAGATGGTTTGCCAATTGGCTTACAGACAGAATGCACACGGTAAGAATAGTGAGCTCCAGGTCTGACTCTAAACCAGTCACAAGTGGTGTCCCACAAGGCTTGCTCCTGGGACCCCTACCATTTGGCATATACTTCTCAGAAGTACAGGCAAACACAGGAGCACTATGGCTAACAAAGTTCACCGATGACTGCAAAATGGGAGCCATAATTGACTCTCTGGCTGACACGGACATCCTCCAAAAGGGTCTTACTGAGATGGAAACCTGATGTCAAAGTCATGGCCTAAAGCTAAATGCCAAAAAATGCATAGTCATCCCGTTTACACCCACAAATTACCACATAGGTGGCAGTCCCCTTAATACAGAAGAGGTAATAAGAGATCTGGGGACCCAGGTAGATAGTAATCTCTCCTTTGACAATCATATTACCAAAGTAGTTAGGAAATCCTTTTATGCGGCCCATCTAATTACTAAAGGGTTCACATCTAGAAATAAAGAGGTTATAGTGCCCCTCTACTCGTCACTCATCAGACCCATCATAGAGTACAATGCCCCATTTGGGATGTACCTCACAAGACACTTTCAACAGCTGGAGAGACCACAAAAGTATGTCACCAAGAGGATTACTGGCCTCAAACATATGTCCTGTGCAGCCTGACTGAAAAAACTCCGGCTGTACTCAGTGGTATATCGCTTACTCAGAGGTGATCTCTGCCTGACTTACAAAGCCATGTCCAACTCAGAATTGATTGAAATGCTCCACCTAAAGAAATCCAAGTCACTGCGAGCCATGTGCTCTAGTGAGCTAAACCTTGCCACAACAATAAACAGAACATGCTGGAGGGATAGGTTCCTGTCACAGAGACTCCCCATGCTTTGGAACAAAATTCCTAACTACATTAGACAGAACCCCTCACTAACACTCTTCAAGAGAAACCTTGACGAGTGGATGGGTAACAGAAAATACACCCCCGGGATCACTTCACTGGCTCTGCTTGACAGAGGATCAGTTAATTAATCAATGGGGTGGCGAAAGCCGACACACTCTGGCCAGGCTTATAAATGCCCTCGAGCAGATAGCCTAATACCTACCTATGAATCTATGAACCATGATGAACAAGACTATAGTGCCATCATCATCACCAGTCTCCTTCTTCCATTCTGTACATGGGGTTGTGGTGTCGGACCAACTGTCTATAGTGCCATCATCATCACCAGTCTCCTTCTTCCCATTCTGTACATGGGGTCATGTGTTGTGCCAACTGTCTATAGTGCCATCGTCATCACCAGTCTCTTTCTTCCCATTCTGTACGTGGGGTCATGTGTTGTGCCAACTGTTGCCATCTCTCTCAGTTCAATGCTGCTCTCCTGCCCTTGCCGACCATGACTGACTGTCACAGCTCTTCTCTCACACTGTCCATCCACCTCTTTGCTGGATGACTGCATTTTCTCTTGTCTTCTTCATGTCTGTCCCAGACTTCTTCACCACATTGTCTTCTGCTTTTCTGCACATGTGCCTGAGCCACTGTAATTGACTGTATTCTGCTTGACCTTTTTCTGCAATCGCAGCTACTCTGGCTTTTGCCCTTATGTCTTAATTTCTTCATCTATCACACAGTGTACATCCTACCTCCCATCTCAGGGACTTCATCTCCATTACGTCCAGCTTCTCAACTGCTCTGCCTGTACTGCCTAGGTTTCTGTGTGATACATTACTACTGGTCGCATCCCTTTTTTGCATGCCTTATTTTTCAGCTTCTTTAGCATTTTTGCGTAATACACAACACTTAACACTCTGTGCTAGATGGCTGCAGGCCCTCTGATTCATGCTTTGACATCCTCATTCCAAATTCCCATCTCCTTAACGACCCCTAGCAGATAGTTGGAGCTGTTAACCTATTCCATTGTTTTGTCAATTCTCAGCTTCTTTGGAAGTCCGCTATTTGCTGCCATTACATTTGTCTTATTTGTGCACAGTTTCATCCCATGATCTTTTAGTTTTGCATTCCCCTGTCCTTTGCTGAAGGTTTTGCTCAGAGTCTGCCTGTAATGTCACCTCATCTGCACACATCAACTTTGTTGATCTGCCCCCTCCAACCTGTTTGCTTCTGTAGTCCATCATCAGTATGAACAGCATTGGGCTCATAGATTAACCCTGTTACACACCCACTGTCACTGCGAACCACTGTATGAGACCGAACACTGTTCATTCTTGAGACATTGGATCCTTATACATAGCTTGCACTAATTTCATCAATGTTTCTGGGACTTTGAACCATTTCAGGACTGCCCAAATCTGCTTTCTTGGAACCTTATCGTATGCTTTCTCCAAGTTTCAGAATGCCCATTTGGACGCCTTCCTCAGTACTAGCTTCTTCTCAACTATCTTTCTCCCTGCAAACATTGGGTCAATTTTGCTGCATCCTAATCTGAATCTGAAATTCTTATCCCCCATCTTACTTTCAACTGGTCTGCGTACATATTTATCATCTCCCGTCTTACTTTCAACTACTCTGCATATGTGTTTATCAATCACTCTCTTCAGAACTTTCATGCGATGTGACAAGATTTTGATACCTCTGTACTGCCCACAGTTGTAAATGTGCCCTTTGTTCTTAAATACTGACACAAGTATGCTTATTTTTCAGTCATCTGAGATACACATTTCTCTCCACACTATTGTGAGTACCCTCAGATGCTGTTTCTCATCTGTCTCACCCAGCATCTTTGTCGTATCTGCTGTGACCTCATGTGAGCATGCGGCTTTCCCTGACTTCATCTTTCTTACTGCTCATCTTACTTTGGTGGTAGGCCCCTCATTTTCTCTCATCGTAAGATGCGTCTAGGGCAGTATAGCTTCTGCCCCTCATTTTCTCTCATCGTAAGATGTGTCTAGGGCAGTATAGCTTCTGCCCCTCATTTTCTCTCATCGTAAGATGTGTCTAGGGCAATATAGCTTCTGTGTGGTTTTCTTCATTCATAAGCTGTTGGAAGTACTCCTTCTATCCGCATTTTGATTTCCTGTGGATTGGCGAGCAGATTGTTGCAGGCATCCCTTATGAATGGTGTGTGACTACCTTATTTATCTATTTGTCTTTGCCTTCCAACCTGATACAGTTTCTTTGTCCCATCTACTGGCACATTTCTCAGAAACCTGGCTGAGTGCCACAGATGCCCTGTTCTTTGCTTTCCCAGGTAATCCATGCTGGGCAACTGAATATTGGCCAGCCAGTACTTTGTTGACCCAGGGCTGCTAGGCTTCATGGCAGGCACATACTGGCCAATAGGGGCACTTCACACCAATCCCACCATTAGCATTAGGTTTCAGGTTCCTGGTACTGGGCACTCTTTTCTGACTTCAATCTGTAATAATTTGCCCACAATACAAACTAGAAAATAAAGTCCTCTGTCACATACAGGCAAAACACTGGACAGTAAAGTAGTTCTACTACTGAAATGTTATGATGAGAGGTTACAGCCAGCACTCCAGTCAGTATTCATGTGAGGCAACACAGAATAAATGCACCCCAGGTAAGGAGAAGATGATAAAACAAAAAAAAAAAAATTGTTGTAGTAGTGGGTCTTGTGGGTGTACTCCACCAGTCTAAAACATGAAAAAGTCCTCCTATCAGTCTTGTTAATGGACTCCTTGTCATGTCTAGTGCCAATTGACAGTACTTGAAGGTACAAACAATCAGGCTGCAGAAAAAGGTCTGATGCTTTGTGCTCTTTAAGAATTATATAAATATTGCAGCCATTTACTTAGATTATACGTGATTATATCAGTGTGTACTACCGCTATCCAGTAAAACCTAAGCAATCTTAAAGTTCTACTATGTTGTACATGTTTACTGCAATCTTAAGATGTATAGATGACTCTATAATACCCCCTTAATCTTTTTTAATTCTTCCAAGTCTTTTGGGTTGCTAATACCAGGATGGGAATGCACCCCATTCCTAAGTCAGAGTACAGTTACAGTTAAGGTGTACAAACAGGCTATCAACCTGCATTCTGTTAACTTCTTCTTTCTACTTTTCCCAGTTAGGGGTTGCCACAGTGGATCACCTATCCGCTAATGATTGGCAGTGGAGTTTTACAGTGTTGAGTTGCCAGCCCCGGTGCCCAACCTTCCACAAAAGGCACACATGCATGCACTCATGCCTAGGGCCAATTTAGAGTGTCCAATCCACCTACAGCATGTCTTTGGGATGTGTGAGGAAACAGGATCACCCGGAGGGAACCCACACAACCACCGGGAGGACATGCAAATTCCACACAGAAGGCACCCCAGTCAAGGATCGAACCGGAGAACCTTTTGCTGTGAGGTGGCAATGCTAACCGCTGCACCACCATGGCCGCCTGTTCTGTTAACCACAGTTGTAAAAATAGACTATACCATTACAAATAAAACTTGTACTCTCTCTCTCATATATATATATATATATATATATATATATATATATTTATATTATATATATATATATATATATATATATATATATTTATATTATATATATATATATATATGTGTGTGTGTGTGTGTGTGTGTGTGTGTGTGTGTGTGTGTATGTATATATATATATATATATATATATATATATATATATATATATATATATATATATATATATATATATATGTGTGTGTGTGTGTGTGTGTGTGTGTGTGTGTGTGTGTGTGTATATATATATATATATATATATATATATATATATATATATATATATATATATATATATATATATATATATATATATATATATATATATATATATATACACACTTTATTTTCTCCAAATCTTTTGGGTTTCTAATATCATGATGGCAGTGGATCCCATTACGAAGTCAAAGTGTGATTACAGTACATAAAATTAGTATTCTTTCAATCTTTGTCAGCCACAAGTGCTCTTTGAATCAACTCCAATGTGCCCAGTAATGACTCCTTCTGCAATTCATACAGGATTACATGTAATGCTAACATATCTAAGTAAGATTGTAGATTCTTTCTATAGGACCCATTGCTCCTACTACTATTGGAATTATCTGTGTATCTTTAATCCAGATTTTTAACTGTTGGTAATAGGTGATGTGATACAATGTACACTTCATTATTTTCTATGATACTTTGTAGATAATATTTCTAGTGTTTTTCAGCCACTTCAATATCATAATGATTGCACAATCCCCAGTGCTACAGTCTTGCTGCATTATTAAGTCTTTCAGTATACAGTCCTTCTGCCATTGATATAGCACAACCAGCAATGGGTTGTGCGACTGTTTCCAATTCTGTTTTACAAAACCTACATCTCTCTGTTTCTCCCATGTGTTCAATAGACTTTCTAAACCAACGTGTACATAGCCCACTATCTTCGGTCACCAATAATAACTTTTCTTGTCTTGGTTTGAATTTGCCTAACCATTCATGTTTCAATCCTGATTACCATGAGGTTCTTCCAGAAGTTTTCTATGCTTGCAACTCTATGTATTTACCACATTTCTTGACTTCTTATCTGGTCCTTCACCTTATATTCTTTCCTTTGTTTTTTGGCACATTCAGTTGTTGCCTGAGTTTGATCTACTGGTTTGACTTCCATTCTTGCTTGACACTGATATGCTTCTGCTAGACTAAGCAGAGAAGTCATCGTAGATTTATTCTCCTCATGTTTCAAAACTTTATCTATGTTTGGGTCTTGGGAGGTCAGCAGATAAATGTGCATTCCCAGGATTAAAGATCAATACATGTAATCAGTTTCAAGGAGTACATAGCAGATATAACCTTTTTCTTCTGGATGCAATGTCCTTACTTATGAAATGAACAATATTGAATGCCCTTCTTACCACGGTGGACACAAGCTGATTAAAATTAGCTGAGAGTGCGTATTTAGGGTGTTATTGATGTATTGTTAGCACAATAACACAAACAGAAATGGATGCTAATACATTTTTTTGCATTGAGTTTAAGAACATGACTTTGGCACCAATCATTTGTTTGTGTTAAACCCTCATGCAGGATATTTACATTGTTTGGACATTCAATGACCACATCCAGTTTGCAGTCATAAGCAAAGTTTGTCAGCCACAGATTCTTTAGTTTTAGCTTGTACTTTGGAGAAATAGATTCCAAACAGTCGAGGTACCAGGACTCATCCCTGTGGCACACCACTGGTTACAGGTCTTCTGTTTGCAGTGCATTCCCTTATTTTGACTGCATGGGTCCTATTAGAGAGACACTTGGTGACCCATTTAATGATCTAAGGGTTGCCAACTAACTGGATGGGTTTCTCAATGATGCCTGAGTGAGGGATAGGCACAGATCTCCCCTCGTCCAGCGCCTTGGACTGTCTCGAAGAAGTCTACCAGGTTTAACAGGCACGATCTCCCTTTCACAAATCCATAACTGAGTAGGGTCATGTGTGTGGAGATTAACTAACTATATCTTTTATGATAAGGTCCATGAAGAGTCTATCCATTGATTTCTAGATAAAGCAAGTCTAGGCAGTAGGGATATAGCTCGTGGAGTCAGCGGAAGCACCACCTTTGGGCAAGGGGATAATGGTGGCTGTTTTCCATTCAGTAGGGATGCAGCGGGTGCTTTGACTATGATTGAAAAGAGTACCCAGTGGTGTTGCTAATTCATTTTTTAGTGGATGTTGGATGCAACCGGAGATGTTATCAGGTCCCAGAGGTGTTTATTTTTTTTTTACCTTAGTGATATTGTGTATCACCTGATCTTTAGAGATACAAAGTAGAGGACAGGATGGTGGGGCTGTCATGAGATACTGGTCGTGGTGGCAGGGAATGAAGTTTGCACAGAATCTGTCAGCTAATAGGCTAGCTCTGTCCACAGGCTCAGTATATGTGGGATCATTAACTATCAGTTGGGCACAAGTCTGGGCCTTTCCTTTTAGGTTAGGGATGTTAGTACACTTTAGTTGAGAAATCTAATCTGCATTTCTACTTTGCCTTTCAGGACTTTGAAAGATGTCTTATTTGCTTGTGTAAACTGAGGAGGGAGTGTTTTCAGTTTAGGGCTTGCTTCCTCTTACTGTTCTACAACAATTTCTTCCTCTTATTGTAAAGCCTGTTAATGGCAGTAGTCCACCATGCAGGCTTACTTTTCCTTGAGGAGCTTGTTATGGTTCTATCAGGTATGTACAATTCAATTCAGTTATGCAGGTGTTTGTATAAAGCCTTGGAATAGGACTTGGCATATTTGCCAGTCCCATGTGAGGGTGGTGGTGCAGTACAGCTAATTATCCCCACCTGTAAGACCTTGTAGTCTGTTTTGGCAAAGTTGTTTAGTTTAGTTGCTGCTGGGGAGGGGCAGGTGTGATACTTACTTTGAGTCAGTGATACCGGTTTGTGGTCCAATCTCAGTAGGGAAGACCTCACAGTGTGGGGGCTACAGTACTCCCCACATTGATAAGCATCAGATTCTGCATATTGCCATGCCTTGTATGGGTGTCAAACAGCTGCTCCAGGGCACTGGAGTTAATGAAGTCAGGGAACCTTTGGGCAAGTGAATTAGACCACAAGCAATTTAACCAGTCAATGGATGGATACTTAATCTTGCCCAACATTATGGTGTTTTGATGCATCTTATAGACTCATGTACATCTGAAGAGACAGAGTGGTTGTCTGGATTCATGGAAGGGTCCTGTATCTGGCACTGACTTGAATAGGTGTCCTACCAACAGAGAACTGCACCTGAACTATCTTCAGGGAATTCCACTATTGCACCAATCTGGAGGTGTATTTATCTGCAATGAATAATGATACACAGCCTCCTTCAGATTTCCTGCCTTCGTTTTGTGCTCTGAACATGTGGAAGGAGGTCTAGTCCGGTATGACTGGGGTTCTCTCCACAGCCATAAACCAGGTTTCTGTCACTGCACAAATGTCCACTGACTGCAGTTTCATGTTAAGACTCCTACCATAGGTTCATAGATTCATAGTTAGGTACTAGGTTATTGGCCCTAGAGCCCATATAAGCCAACCAAAAAGATACCCTGGCTTTCGCCACCCAAAAAAATTATTTTCCTGTGTCCCTGTCGAACAGAGCCACAGAGGTGATCCCTGGGGTGAATTTCCTATTTCCCATCCAATCATCAAGATTTTTCTTGAAGAGTGCTAATGAGGAGCTTTGTTTGATATAGATATGTAGTTTGTTCCAGAGTATGGGAAGTCTCTGGGGGCATGTTCTGTTTATTGTGGTGACAAGGTTTAGGTCCCTAAAGTGTGTAGCTCAGAGGGATTGGGATTTCTTTAAGTGGAGCATGTCCAACAGCTCTGGGTTTGACATTGTATGTTAGGCAGAGATCGTCTCTGAGTAGGCGATATGTGATGGAGTAAAGCTGGAGTTTTTTGAGACGGTCTGCAGAGGGCATCTGTTTGAGGATGGTAATCCCATTTGTGAGGTATTTCTGTGGCCTTTCCAGTTGTTATTGATGTCTTGTGAGGTACATAGTAAAAGGGGCATTGTAATCTATAATTGGTCTAATGAGTGACGAGTAGATGGGAACAATGACCTCTTTTTTCAAGGATGAGAAACCTTTTGTGATGAGGTGTGCCATGTAGAAAGATTTCCTGACTACTGTGGCAATGTGATTATCAAAGGAGAGACTACTGTCCACCTGTGTCCCAAGGTCTCATCACACTTTCAGTGTTATGTAGACTACCACCTATGTGGTAGCTCATGGGTACAGAGTTTTTACCAAAGGAGATGACAATGCACTTTTTGGCATTGAGCTTGAGGCTATGGCTTTGACACCAGGCATCTGTCTCAGTGAGGCCCTTTTGTAGGATGTCCACAACATTAGGAGTTTCAATTATGGCTCCTAGTTTGCAGTCATATGCGAACTTCATTAGCCAAAGACCTTCTGTGTTAGCCTGTACTTTAGAAAAGTAGATACCAAACAGTAGAGGACCCAGGACTGAACCATGTGGTACTCCACTTGTCACTGGTATGAAGTCGGATTTGGAGTTTGCTACTTTCACAGTATGGGTTCTGTCAGTGAACCAGCTGGCAACCCATCTTGTGAAATAGGGATTTATACCTAGTTTAGTGAGTTTATCTATAATTCCAGAGTGGGGGATGGTGTCAAAAGCCTTGGCAAGGTCTAGATAGGCTGTGTGAACCATCTATGGCTTTGGTGACTGCTTCAAAGAAGTCTATCAGGTTTAGGAGACATGAGCTGCCTTTTACGATCCCGAACTGGGTAGGGTCCAGAGTTTGGAGATTACCAATGTCTTTGTTTATAAGTTGCATGATGATACGTTCCATGGCCTTGCAGACTAGACTCGTTAGGCTATTGGGGCAGTAGTTCCTGGGCTCCATGGTGGCTCCCCCTTTGTGGAGTGGGATAACCATCGCTCTGCGCTATTCAGTGGGCACAAAGCCTGAGGTGAGGCTATGATTGAACATGGTGCTTAGGTGGGGTGTCAGTTCATTCTGTAGTTTGTGTAGAACACAGCCTGGGATGTTGTCAGGTCCATGGATGCTGTGTTCTTGGCTTTGGAGAGTGTGGTTTTTACCTGTGCAGCCATGATTACAGGAACTTTTCATTCTTCTGGTATAGAGATGGGTCCTTTAGGGGGTGAGAGGGGGTAAAGTTAGCATTGAACCTATCTGCCAGGATGTTGGCAATATCAGTTGGTTCTGTATATTTGGTGCCATTGTGCTGTAACTCAGAGCAGATCTCAGTGTTGCCATTGAGATTCTTGATATAGCTATAGAATGCTTTGTGGTTGTCTTTAGAATCAGTGGTGATTTTGTTTTCGTAACTAGTATTGGAGGATTTTATGAAGGATCTCAGTTTCTTATTGAGGCTGACCAGAGAGTTCCTCCAATCATGGGATTTTACTCTTTTTTGCAACAGTTTCTTTCTTCTGTTGTAGAGTTGTTTATAGTAGGGGACCACCAGATTGGCTTCCTTTTTTGGAGGATAGCATCTTGGTTTTGTTAGGGATAGCATGATCCATGCACTCGTGTAAGTGCTTATAAAGTGCATTTGTGTAGGATTCAGCAGTCATACCTCGATTGTCCTTCTGCATGGGTGTCGTGAAGTTTGCCACTTCTTTCTTAAGAAGTGTGAAGTTGGCTTTGGAGAAATTTTTTACGGTGGTTTCCCTAATGGGAGGTGTGTGTGGGTGGGATGCGGATGTCTAGGGTGATTAGCTTGTGGTCAGATGTGACCAGTGAGGAATTGACCTCTGGTGTGGAACACCAGTCACCCATGTTGGTAATGACCAGCTCTAAGATATTGCTGCCCCTGATGGGGGTGTGGATACGTTGATCCAAGGCATTGGAATCTATGAATTCCAGAAAACTTTGAGCAAAAGAGTTGGTACATGAGTAGTTTTCCCAATTAATGGTGGGGTAGTTGAAACCACCCATTATTAGGGTGTTGGGTTGCACCCTAATATTTTCCAATGTATCAAGAAATGAGGAGTGGAAATCCTGGGCCATGGTGGGGGATCTGTAGCAAGTTACAATTTGGATTGCAGTCTTGCCCAGAGTTAGTTGCTCTTGGATAATCTCGGATGCATTATGCTGAGCAACTAGCCTGGAGGTATGGATATCCTTTAGTGTTTCCATCCAGGTTAGGTGGCCAAAAGGTGTGGTATTAATTATAGCCTGGTAATGCAGTGGTGCTGTCTGGAGCCTTGAACCACGTCTCTGTCACTGCACAGATGTCGATGTTCTCCATTTTAAGGAGTGCCTCGAGTGAATGCATTTTGAGGTTTAGACTTCTAGCAATGAGTAGCATTACCCTCAGATTTTGCTTGCTTGTACCTGTTACAGTGGTGAATTTGTCATTTGAACCTTGCCTAAAAAAGGCACTATAGGGGTGGCAAGAGCCTTAGCCAGTATCCAGAATCCCAAGGGTGACAGGTGCAGGCCATCTCTGGCAAAGCGTCATGGTCTGTCGATCATGTAATCCCAGGAAGACAGATACTGGATCCCCTTTGAATGAAACCAGAAGCTTAGCCAATTGTTGAAGTCAATCATTTTGTCCTTGTACTGTGGTATCATTCTGGGTGATGACAGGATGCTACTCATGGCTAGGGTCATACCTGCCTGGGCTACAAGATCTGAAAGCTCCTCCATGTCTCTTTTCATGTAGTCCTGGGAGGTATGTCTCAGGTCATTCACACCAACATAGACAATGACCGGGCCATATTTGTACTTGTTGTGGAGTGACCTGAGTGCATGCATTATGTGGCGGATCCTGGTACCCAACAGGCAGTTGACAGTAATTTTCTCCTTGTTTAGCCTGGTGAGTGGAACATTAGTGTGCCTGATTATGGTGTCACCTATGACTAGAGTGTTGGGTACGTTGTTATGCCTTATGGGCTGCAGTTGAGTGTCACACTGAGTTTGTGGGCTATGTGTCATTTGGGTTATGTTGGGGGGGGTGGAGGTTGCTTTTGTTTCTGCTTTGGAGGTTTCTGTTGCATGAGCAGATTTTTATTGAGAGCCTCCGTGAATTTAGGTGTGTGTTTTGTGTTTCTATGTGTGTATTATGGTGGTGTAGGTTTTCAGGGACTATGTGATGAGTGTGGTGTGGTGCAAGTGTTTACCTTCTCCTCTTGACTGTCTAGTCCAGTCTTGGGTGAAGAGAGCTTTGCTTCCAGTTTGGCTATATAAGTGCATCTCTCACAGGTTGTAGTGTTGGGTGGTAGGAGGAGAAGGTTGTCTGTGTACATGAGGCAATTGCTGCATTGCCCCAAGATGCCCAGATTCATCAGGTAGACAGGAGAATACACAGGGAGCTGACCCTTAGACATTCCTGGATAGGTGCTTATTTATTAAGTACTAAAAACTGTTTTCCTCTAGACAAGTGAAGAAAGTTGAGTGCTGCAGTAATTTGTAGCTTATTTAGTGCTTATGAGTTCTGAACAAGTGCTGAGCTCAAAGAAACAGATTTGAGTGCTAAAACTAAAACACTGGCTAGTTCTAAGGGAAATTTTGAAGAGCAGACTGTATGGTGCCAGGAATAGTTTATCCCTAGCTTAAAATGTATTTGTTTTTAAATATAACAGTAGCAAATGAGCAAACTGATTTAAACAAATTAACCAATTAAATTTCATCTATGCTACAGCAAACAAGGAACTAATACACTTTTAGAATAATAGACACTAAAGCCTCACTCAGCAACTCCCAACTTAGAAGGATGTAAGTTACAATTTAATCAAGCTACTAACAAGCAGTATAAAATGCAATGCAATAAATGCAATAAAGTAGGAAGAAACACAAATACAGCAAAAGCAGATGAATAAAGTGCATTTTTATATATAACAATAGAAAACAAGCAAACTGATTTAAACAAATTACCCAATTAACCAGTAAAAAAGCTCAAAACAGAGCCATGTTCCAGCTGTCTTCAATCAGACAAGTTCTAACTGCACACTCCTGCCACTAGGTTGCAGGGTAACCTTCTCTAAAAAACATGGCCTGGATTAATGCTCAAGTTATACAAACAAAGCTAGAATCAGCATGCCTGAATCTAGTCTATGCTACAGCAAACAAGGCGCACCAGTTTCAGAAAGAAACAGTTCAAATAAGCAGGCACAATAATCCTTTAACCAGAAATTCCCAGCTCAGAAGGGCAGAATCTAGCCTCTCTTCCCACAAGAGTGCAGACCAGAAACCTTCTTAATGTAAAATAACTGGCCTGAATCCCAAGTGCTTAAACCAGAACTAATACACTTTTAGAATAACAGACAATGAGCATTCAATCAGCAATTCCCAACTTAGAATGATGTAAGCTACCTGTCCTGCCACAACAGTGCAGACCACAAACCTTCTTAATGTAAAACAACTGGTCTGAAGCCCAAGTGCTTAAACCAAAAGGCTTAGAATAACAGTAACAATTTAATCAGGCTACTACCAAGCAGTAATAAATGCAGCAGAATAAGTACAACTGAGTACTTTTAAGAAGAGGTAAAAACAAAATAAAATGCATTTTTTTTAGTAACGTGCAAGGAGAGAGGAAGGAGGAGCAGAAGAAAAATTTAAGGTTAATAACCTAAGTGGGTTGGCCTTCTCATATGTTCTCTCTGTATTAAGTAGAGTGAACACCAGACTGGAAGGGGTGTCCCAGATCAAATTTACAGTAGGGGCGGGCAACTGCAAAGCCACCAACTATAACAACACTACAAGAATAGGGTGGCAGGGAGGGGAAAAACAGTTTCAGGACAGATGAGAAACATAAAACAATGCCAGAAACTATATAAAATAATTCAGACAGGCAAAAAATAATTTAGTCAGGCAAAATTAAAACAATGCAGAACTCTGAAAAGTTAAAATGTCAAGAAATATACTTATCAATCAGCCTTTATATTTCCAGATTGTTTTAGCAGCATAACCTTGAGGTTGTTTTTAGATTGAGATTTTACATCAGGAATTATGTCCTTGAGACACTGCCTAAAATGGCACTAGGGGGGTAGCAAGATCCTTGGCCAGTAGATGAAATCCCAGAGGAGATGACTGCTTCCAGTCAATGCAGTGTCAGATTTATACTCTTTCCACTGAGCAGAATAACCTCAATTTTTTTGTGGAGGATATTTATCCATTTTGATTCTTGTGGCATACCTACTTTAACCACTATGTGGCATGCCACTGGCTTAAACTGAAGCCTACAGTCCAGAGAGGACTGATGGATGGCATGTGTGGTAAAGTCTTGTGGTTCTCTGTCATGTCAACCCTGGATGACAGGGACTGAATAGCTATCTGATGACCGACAACAGAAAGAACTTGAGCAAGAGGGAGTGTATAAATACTTGGGAATTGATGAAGGATCAGCAATAAAACATGAACAAATGTGAATAAAACTCAGTAAGGTGTCCTTTAGAAGACTTAAATTAATCCTGAAAACAGCACTGACATCTAGGAACAAGATCCAAGTTATAAATCAATTTGCTGTTACTGTCCTAACTTATAGTTTTGGAGTGATTGACTGGCCCCAAAAAAGTGTTGGATAGACTGGATATTAAAACAAGAAGAATGCTTCATGCTTACCAAATGATTTATAAAAATCAGTGTATACCTAGATTATATATTCCCCATTCCGAAGGAGGGATGGGCCTCCTTGAAATTGATTACATGTATAGATCTACACTCGTGGGACTCCACACATATCTACTGACCTCACAAGTTCCAAATGTAGTGAAAGTTTTGAAACATGAGGAGAATAAATCTAGGATGACATTGTTGAATAATTTAGCAGAAGCATATTGATGTCAAGCAGGAATGGAAATCAAACCAGAAGTGGATAAAAACCAGGCAGCAACTGAATGTGCCAAAAAACAAAAGAAAGAATATAAGGTGAAGGACCAGATGAGAAGGCAAGAAATGTTGAAAAAGATAAATATAGTTGCAAGTATTGAAAACTTCTGGGACAGCCTCATGTTGATCAAGAATGAATGCAGGAATGGTTAAAGAGAGGTGAATTCACATCATGAAATGAAACGTTAATATTGGCAGCCCAAGACAGTGGGCTACATACACACTGGTTTACAAAGTCCATTGAACATGTGGGAGAAATAGACACATGTAGGTTTTGTAAAACTGAATTGGAAACAGTCACACACCTTGTTGCTGGTTGCGACACACTAATGGCAGAGGAACTGTATACTGAAAGGCATAATAATGTGGCGAGACTGTTGCACTGGAGATTGTGCAAACATTATGGTATCGAAGTGGCTGAAAAACACTGGAAACACGAATCACAGAAAATCATAGAAAATGATGAAGTTTATATCACATGGGATCACCTAATATGAACATTTCAAAAGATAAATGCTAGAAAACCAGATATAGTGGTCCAAGAAAAGAAGACAAAAGTAGCATTGATCACTGAAATCGCCACACCTAGTGACTACAGTGTTTTGCATACAGAGAGACACAAAGTCATAAAATACCTGGATCTGCAGGCAGAAACAAGAGCCATGTGGAAGAAAGATACCCAGACAGTTCCAATTGTAGTAGGAACAACGGGTCTTATAAAAAAGAATTTACAATCGTATTTAGATATGTTACCAATTCATGTAACACCATACGAATTGCAGAAGGAGTCATTACTGGGCACATTGCGGATGTTGCAAAGAGCACTTTTGGCTGACATCAAAGAGTGACACAATACTAATTTCATGAACTTTAATCGTACTTTGACTTAGGAATGGAGTCCATTCTCGTCATGGTATTAGAAACCCTACCGACTTGGAGAAATTAAAAATGGCAGAGATAAATGTTGAAGCAAATTATGTTTTTGTTCATGTTAACTCCTTATCATAGGTAATGGTTGGCACATACCCAGATAATGGGACATGTAATCAGAGAACACAGTCATGTCTCTATTAATGTCTTCCATGTAGGAACATCACACACCCCAGTATACCTCTCAAGTGTACCTCATTACGAGGAATGTACCTCATTTGGGCTTTTAAAAAGTTCATGTGCCTCGAAGTTCCACATTGAAAGGGTCTGTAACACTTTCAATGTTAAATATTTTTTTAAGTGAAATCCATAGTAAATAGAAATAAATCATATTAATTCATTAAAAGATCTTCTTTATAAGTGAAACCAGCATATTTTAACCATCCTATGACCTTCCTAGCTGAAGCTGTTAGTAAGCCATTAGTACGTGTTCCACATTTTGCCCATTTGTTCCTCATTATGAGGGCTAGTATTCCTCATTTTGAAGATGGAAGGCTGAGAGCTATGCACCCCAGCCAGGAGTCAGACACAGGTGTAAAAGTGCCTGTTGTAGACACACTTGAGTACGTGTGTGATATTACAGCTCCTGTCAGTCTGCAGACAGCTGAACATGGCCTTTTTATTCAACCTGTCGAGTGGGACATGCATGTCTGTAAACATGCACTTACCTGTGACTATAGCATGTTTGTTTTCTCACCAGGAGACATAAATTTTGCACACTGCATCTGTCCACATTTTCCCCGGACTGACACAATCAGATGCTTGCTGTTGTTCCGTAGTGATTTCTTTGTAATCTCTATCAAGACCCAGCAACACTGACAATGGAATCACAGATGTCTACAACTCATGAATTATTTCTGTTACTGGCATTTACCATTGATCATGTCTATCATTATCTAAGAAATTTAAAAATGCATTTAGTCTGAAACCTCAGAGCCCAATATTTGCTGGGGCACAGTCAGACATCTTCTTCATTAGCTATCTGATTCCTGCTGTGAAATAGTATTTAAAGACCCATTAATCAGCTTTCAAACCATTTACTAAACAGCACCGTTTGACCTTAAGCTGCATAACTATTTACTAGCTGCATTTCTCAGCAGGCCCCATTTAGCTTTCTCAGGGCGCTTCATGAATATGAGTACTTCATCATAGGAGGGCTCAAGAGAATTTGCATTTTGCAAACAATGACTGTTCAAGGGGGTTGGCATTCAGTGGTTTCTGACTCACCTTTGCTTTACAGTTATCTGTCTCCAGTTGAATATATACACATGAAAGTGCTCTCTCACATTCCTAATTTGCTTCCTGACATTCCATCCTTTCTGATTCACCATGCCTTGATAGTTGTCTGTCTCCGCTTCAACATTTCAACATAAAAAAGAGATCTTTCATATCAAATAGCTTTCTTATCAGTAACTCATTTAGTAAGCTGCCCTAAGAACTGAAGAAGTTTTCTCATTTCAAAAGGCTAACTTAACAGGAACCCGTATTAGAAAATTTTCCATTTCAAAAGTACTGGTGGTTAAGGAAATGTGTCTAAATATTTAAGGACAGATTTAAACCTCAGTGAATATAATTGCTTTATTTTTCTATGTGAGCACCCCCACCCCCATTGAAATTATGTATCTTTCAAGATACTGTAATGCTCGATGGTACTCAGACAGAGCAGAATGAATGTGTGGAGGACAAAGTGGCTTATGAACTATAGCAGATAATAATATACAGTCAACAACCAGTACATTAATAAGGTGCAATTGAACAGTAAGACTTGGTTTACAGACTCTGGTAGATAATAACATACACAGACTAGGGAGGCAAAAATGCTACAGTCTATCCTGGATAATATGACATATAGTGTAATTCAGTTTTGTATACAGTACTGTTAATGTACCATTGGAAAGAAG